>NC_055969.1:5914176-5951676 GCF_018492685.1 Alosa sapidissima | reverse complement strand
AGAGACTATCAGAGGTCATCCGATGTGAACAAGCTGTAATATTTTCTGTGCAACTGGAACTAATGCCTCTCTTTACACCTTGAAACAGTGCTATTACTTGTGATTAGCGGTGTGTACCGTCTCTACGAGCGACTTGATTACTGGCCTTATTCATCCTCAGAGGTCTAATATTCTGTCTGAATGTCTGTCTGTCTGTGTCTCTCTCTCTCTCTCTCTCTCTCTCTCTCTCTCTCTCTCTCTCTGTCTCTCTGTCTCTGTGTGTTTCTGCCCCCCCCCCCCCCCCCCCCTTCTTCTTTTGGTTCATCCACAGACACACAGTCTGATGACTCTGATGACGATGGTGATGGCAGTTACCTCCACCCCAGCCTCATGGCACCCAAGAAGTGCTCCAGGCTGGAGGAGCTGATGAAGGTATAGGCCTCCCTCCTTCTGGACCGCTAACCTCCACCCCCCACCCCCCCCAGGACTCCTTAGGACTCTGTCTCAAACTATCACTGTCTCACTGTTTCAACTCCCCAAGGTCAAATATGGCCTTCTGCATATCTCCACTGTTAACTACTCAGCTTGGAAAAATTTAAATCGGGGCCATGTCCACTCCTGTTCTGATCTTGATGTGTTGCTATCCTTTTGATAAACAAAATCAACCAACTTAAAAGTCTTCCTATCATCTATTACAAAACATCCTCCCCCCTGACGCTCAAAAAGCCTCTTCATTATCTTAGACGCGCGTGTCTATGTCCTCCTTTAGAAGCGCACCGGGGATCGGGGGAGTTTCAGTGTCCGGTGGTGGCCAATAGAACTCATCAATTCGGATCACCATGACACTGCTTCATTACTCTTCCGCAGCCCGCGTTCCTCTCCTCTTTCATCCCTCCATCCTGCCCAAAGCCTGTGTGCTCAGCCTTCTGCATTTGCATTTTTCATGGGGTTTAACTGCTCACTAATTGCAGCCACAGATTGGCTTTCACAGTGTTCACGAGAAGGCACACTTTTTCTCTCCCAAAATGGACAGCATATTGCCGTTAAGTCGTACCAGTCCAGACGTAATTGGGCCTGATATCAAAGCATCCAACTTCAAAGCACTTAAGATTATGTTTTTTTTTCTCCTCCCATATTTATTGTAGAACGAGAAGTAGGAAGAGGTGGTTTTTTGTTGTTGTTTTTTCCCTTACATTTTTTCCATCACCTCATTTATATATTCTGTACGTTTAGCCCATGTCAGGCACTGTCATTTGCAGTGCGCAGCACAAAGTATTCTATCAAGATAAAAAGGCTCTTACATAAACCAACCTATCAGATCTTTCATCCAAATTAAACAAACTGTTTTTTGTTTCCCTTTCCCCAATATGAAAGAAGTTTGTTTTTTTGCTTCTGTTGCTCCCTAAGCTGTTGATGGGAGTTAGAGAGATAGGAACGCTAGGCTTGGCACTCTAGAGGATGATTCTCATCTTCAAAGTGAGGAAAGCTATTTTTCATTTTATATTTTTAACTTTTTAAGGCTCAAAAGCATTTTTGAATTTTATTTGTTAAATAGTTTGTCTAACTGTTTTGAAAGGGCTTTGTGTGACTGTAAGTTAGGTTTTTGACCTTAACCTAGCGTTTATAGAATCATTTTGATGCCACTCGTACACGTAACATGATAAATGGCGCTTCTGCCACTGTCTGAGCGGCCCTCTGTAGACCGATCTAGCAACTTTCTAGTTCCGGGTAGGAATCTCCTCCCTAACTTGAATTAGTTTCCTCCTCAATTTAATTAGTTTGTTTATTATTGTGCTTCTCAACCAGAGGGGGACCCGAGAGCAAATCTTGTTAAGGGTACCTTTTAAATATTATTGTTGAGCCTCACCATTGATTAATAAGTAATTAATCAGTATTTACTTGGTTTGTTAGAGCCCTGATGTGAATGTAGTTGTCAAGATATGTCTCCTGGTCTCATATTAAAGTTGTCCTTAAACCCCATTCCACAATGGTCCTTCAACACTTGGGTTGTCTACTGCTGGTGCTCTCTAATGCCTGCTTCTGCTTTGCAGCCCCTCAGAGTCATCGATCCGGATCACCCGTTGTTGGCGCTGGTCATCAAAGCCCAGCAGGAGAAGAATGGTGGTGCTGCTGCTGCTGCCGCTGCCCCTGCACCAGCCCCGCCCATGGTAGAGGAGACGCAGCCTGCCGTGTCCACTCAGGCAGAGTACCCCACCGATCGTGAGTAGAGCTGCTTTATAACTGTCCACCCTGTGGAAACGAGAAGCCCGAGCAAACCATTATTGTGACTGAGGTTCAGAGGTCAATTGTGTGGGTAAATTATTAAATATATTATAGTTAAATTAGTAGTCTATTAATTTAATGGCTTTATGTACGCGAACATATGCCAACTGTTAAACTGCATCACAGTGGTGCTCTGTTGCACCATTGTGATGGAGCATCCGTGTGGATTTAGCAAAGGAAGCTGAATGCTGGTGTGGTGGGGAGGGTGGTCTATTTATTCTGCCTGTTCCATGCGACATATTTCAAAAATATGCATAACACAATGGTGGAAAGAGACATGAATTCAAGATTAGGACAGTACTGTGCATAGTGTAGTAGTAATGTCTTCTTTGTGTACTTTGTGTGCGGCACAGAGATGGTAAGCATTTGTTGTAAGGTATGAGGTCATGAAATAAAAAAAAAAAAAAACACTGAAATCCTTAAGTATGGAAACGCTTCCTCACAGATGAGGACTTTCATACAGAGTGAAAAGCTGCCTTCAAATCTTAAGCTTTATCTGGAGCTGCTAATCACCAGGTTTAACCCAGTGAAAGGCTTTTGGTGGGGGGGGTCATCACTTTTCAAACCTCACGTTCAGCACCTTGCCATTTACAGGTCAGCCAGTCTGTGGAAATGTTTTCAGATTGCATGGGATTATGAGCAAATCTTCACTTAGCATAGCTTTTAACTCCCAGAGCCAAACTTGATAATTAGCTTGTATGCAGAGAGAATGCCCCCACAGCAACTTTCTAGTCCATTCATCTAGGCCCATACAATCTATTACCCCTTCCCGCTCTGGTAGTCTGCCTAGAGTGCTGTTTGGCTTCCATGCAGACCTTGACAATGGTATCTAGTGATTTTAATGTTGCTTTTCCAGCCAAGGATGTCCTGAAAGGATACAGTATTTGTGAAATCAATTGAGGTGACCTTGAAGTCCTACAATTCGTCATCTGCTTGAATAATTTTTCTAAATTAAACTCCATGACCTGTTATGTCAAGGAATTCAATTCCCTGTACAAAGCATCAAGCATGAACTGTTTTTGTGTGCCTCATTGAATTGGGTTGGTCGTCTGTTTGGACAATGTTGCTGTGTATCCGGTCACATCGGACTCCGTCTACGTCATCTAGTTTCCTTGCTTATAGTCCATTCATTTAGAGAATGCAAATTCCCCCAGGAAGGAGTTTGGCTGTTACCAAAGCCTTTTGGAGCCACTGAGATCAGTGTACAGTTCATTGGCATGGCGAGAGATATGCTCGTTACTCATATCTGTTGCTGCCCTTCAGTGTCTCCTTTGAAAGGGAGCTTAAATTCCTTTGTATGATTATTAGCAAATATTGGAAAGCATTTATTCAATTCAATTCAGTTTTATTTATAAAGCGCCTTTCGTGCAAACAGCAATACAAGGTGCTTAACAATGCTTAACAAATGTTTTGTAGGAAAATATGTCACATTCATCTTCTAGAACAGGAATGTAAAGGATATAAATGCACAATGCCACATTCAGTCAAGAGCTGACTTTTTTGTTTGTGTTATTGAGATGTCTTATTTACCAATGCATTACAAGGAGATGCTCCTGAATAGACTGCGGATGTCGTCCTTGAGGTGGGAAGAAGGGTAGCAGGACGCATGTCTGAAAGCAGTGGAAGAAAGGACAAGAGACTTTAACCTGACTGACTTGTTTTGAGAACAAATATTCTTCTGGAAAAAGCACTCTACCTTGCAGTTAAGGCTCATTGCCTTTTTATGGAGACCCTCTCCAGAAAAAACAAAACACTTTTGTTCTGTTAGCCCTCAGGTCACTCCAAACCATTAATTGGCAATCTTCATGTGATGGAGGTTTGTTGAAGTTCATGCAGCTACTGCAGGTAGCTACTGTACAATACATCATCTCATTTCAGTGTCAAATAAGGCAAAATAAATCAAGTGTCTTACTGTAACATTTTGATATTTGCTACAAAAGGAAAACTTGCATGGATCTCTTTTTCTTTGACTTGACCTACTTGAAAACCAGACTCCTGGACGTCTGCTGCATAGTCGCCAGGGCAGAGAAAAATGTGATTAATTTGGTCTGGAATGTGGAATCCAAGCATCACACCACATTAACACACTAACACAATATTAGCGTTCCCAGAAACCTTGAAGGCTTGTCCTTCAAACTAATATGCTGACAAAAAAGAAACATGATTTGAAAAGTAGCATTACAAACGGAGCCTCTCAGTCACAGCACCAGTAGGACATCATAAACACCCACACCTTTTCATTCATTCATTTTTTTGCCTTACGCGTTTATCCAAAGCAACTTACAGGGCTAGTTTTCTTTGGAGCATCTGAGGGTTAAGCGCCTTGTTAAATGGCATAGCTGGGGCAGCTGGGAATAAAACCCACAGCTTTTCAAACTACTCGATACTTGCACAGCTCTCTAGCCACCACGCTCTACGTAGTATAAGTATAGTAAGTATCTAAACTCTTTTGATCCCGTGAGGGAAATTTGGTCTCTGCATTTATCCCAATCTGTGAATTCAGCACACAGTGAACACACAGTGAGGTGAACCACACACTATACCCCCTAGTGTTCCCCTTTTGCATGATGTAATATTGTTGTTCAGTGTAGCGTTAAAGTTCAAGAAGGCACAAATAGATTAGATTTCTTTTTTTTTTTGGTTTTTACACAGATGCACTAACCAAAAAGTCACCTCAGTCATTCTTAAGTTGTTTTCATATTGGAATATAAAATTTACATTGTCCAAGCCCAACTGTCAGTGACTAAATTGTAGCTGTGGTCTTGCATCCACTAATGTGGACTTAAATGACAGTGATTGTGTCCTACAGTACATGTTCTGTTTCAATGTAAACTGAACCTTGCATAAGAATCTGAGTGCACTAAGTTGTTCCATTTTAAATAAGCAATTTGTGACTCTATGAAACTTAACTCTATGAAGTTTATTAACGGTACAATATTATGGTGATGGTGCTGGTGTAATAACAATCTGTTAGGCAAAGTAGAGAATGTTTGAGCCCAAGCTTGCATCCACAAGATGAGTTAGGTTGGTGTATCTTAAAGGTCAATGCTTGAACAAGGGGAAAAGAGAGGACTATTAGTCTCCCATACACTCTTGTGCCTCCTTGACTCTCTCAGCTGTTAACACCGCTGACAGACAGCAAGACCAGAATGCCCCTTGCCCAAATGTACTGCTTAAAAAGCAGAAAACCAGAATGCCCCTTGCCCAAATGTACTGCTTAAAAACACACACACATTTATTCACAGTAACATACACACACACACCGTCACCATCACCATCACCATCCTGTGGGTTTTGGGCTCTCTATGTAATCTGGCACCTGTGCATACCTCCATGGTGATGCTTGTGACATTTATTTTTGAGATACAATGTACTAAGGACAAGGGCAGGGACTGTGAGTGAGTTAGGGGGGGCTTCTCAATGTGTTCTATTTTCTATGTGATGGTTTTTCTTCCCAATTGCCCTGCGTTTTGAGGGTCAGGACAGATGAAAGTTTCTCATCTACTTTGGAGGTTAACCTAAGCCTGAAAAGCAGGGAGAAGAGAAAGATATAAGCCAAAGTGTGTGTGTCTGTCTGTCTGTGTCTAAATATGTAGATCTCAACCAAATCCACTCAGTTGTCTCAATTTCCATGGCACAGAGATATGTGAAGAAAGTTCTGCTTGTGCGACAACTTCCCCTCTCAATGTGACGTGTCGTAGCCTTACCAGCGATTTCAGTCCCTTTAACACCTTCACGTCACTTCAAAAGGAAAAGTTTCTTCATGCCCCAGAAAATCGAGCCCTCTGCATTGCATGACATCTTTTCTGTCTGTGGTTCCTTCACACAAATTCCGGGCTTGAGAGGATCAAAGTTGAAGCAGGTTTTTTTTTAGATGAAATATCCCCCTATTTGTGCATCACGATGGGTTGAGAAGGGGATCAGACGGCCTTCTGTGAGGTCTTGATTCCTGCTGGAGACACACTGTCTGTCTTTCTTTACCCCAATCACACAGTTTTGCACTATTGATCAGGCATGGCTTTTCAGGGCTTAAACTACTTTGATGATGTTGTGGTTAGTCCTTTGAGTCCAAAATGGTTTGGTGTACTAAAACGGACTCTGACAGTTTTTTTCCCCTCTAAGAAACACTTTAAAAGACTTATCTTTTAAGGCCTAGAAATAAAGAGCATTAGTTCTTCTGCTATCTTTCAACCCACGAAGCAGTGACCACTGAAATATGATTTTAGGGTCAGGGCCATTTTTGGTGGCAGTTAATTGAATTTCCCTACAGTGAATGTTGGTTTATTTCGACCCACTGAATGGAGTGGAGATAGCGATGGAAATTGACCCCTTCACGCTCCACATACGTAAATTGGTGCCTTGTCTCCATCGTGTGGGAGTTCGCTTGTGAGTCAGCAGGCTGCACAGCAGATGCCATCTTCTCCTCTACTTCTTCCTCCTCTGCTGCAGCCCTCTGTGTAGCCAGGCGTATGACCTCTGAACTGTTCTCTCGGGGGTCACCCCTAGTCCAGGCCACTATGCCTCGTTAGACCCCTCTGCATGGTCAGTCATAAATACAGAGGATTCATTTGCTTATTGGTGTTGATGCAGCTGCCCATGGTCTCACTGCTCCTACCAAACCACTCAGCTCCCTGATGATGCCAGCCAACCCTCGCTAGGCCGTCAGAATGGGAACGGGGGGGGAAAACGGTTGTCTGGGTTTACTTGCTTTGTTTGCTCGCTTCACCTGGCAGAACTAAAGGTTACACTTTAATTGACAATATCATCATAAGAGTGACATGACACCGTCATGAACGTGTCATAAAGGTTCATGACACAACACTTCGGTCATTAAGTGTCATTCGGTTTTTGTCATAACAAGTTAGGGTTAGGATTAGGGTTAGGCTTCATGTGTCATGACAGAACGCTTGTCCCCCAAACAAGACCTAGTTCTGGTACAAAAAACTGAGCTCAGATGTGCAAGTGTGCAAATACCGTGCATGTGCTTATGGCTGTTTTTTCTGAATTGACTAATTGATTTTACAGACATTAGACATTCCACTATCTTAAGACCGTTTGCTAAAAAAAAATGTGTAGCTCTGGTGTTAAGGGACATCATTAAGAAATTTTGCAGTTTAAGTGCTTTACTCTTGATAAGCATTTGAGAGGGATCTGGCCTTTCTGCATAGATGCTTCAGTACTATCACAATGAATTTAAGATTTCGTCCGGTGTATTATTAAACGACTCGTGCTGAAAGGGGGGAGATGTCAAGAGGCTCCCAAAATTAAATCAATATTAATGCTTTAGTAACTCCATGACAGCACAGTACATGCAAGTAAAGTGGCTCTGGAAACGACGAAAGCAGAATGAGATTTGCAGAGACGTGGAACATTTCCCCTCACGTTGTGGGATCCCCCGTGACTCTCTCTAACAGCCTCTGTACTCTCTGGGTGACCTTGCGATCTCCGGATCTATCTATCCGGGGCTGCGTCCCAGTGGAGGCGCGTGTCTATTTGCTGCATGAAGTGAAGAAATGTGACTGTAGCCAGGCGTGATGGATTGATATGAGGCCTCTTGACCTACTGTGCGGAGCTATCCGTGTTCCTTACTGCTATGCCCAAGCGCCCAGTCATCCGCTAACGATAGGGGTTCAGTCTAGCACTACAGCTGCAAACAAGACTCACGGAGTCCATCATGTTTCACTCATATTTGTTTTTGTTTTCTTCTTTGATTACAGTCTCTCTTCCACCGCCTTCCTACTCTTTCATTCCTCGCTGGCGTTTCTTTTTCTTTTTTGTCTTCGGTCTCAGTTTCGTTCTTTTAGTTCTAATGGATGAGCAGAGCTGATATGTATTGCCCTGTGCCAGACTCGGCGTGAGAAAGTGGGAGAAGAGGGAAGGTGAGCGATCAGTTGAGGCAGAAATGTGTTCATCAGCCTTCTGGAGATGGAGGAAGGAATAAACATGCTGTCACACAGAGAACTCCCTTGAGATAGAGCTCCACTTTCTTCTCATTTATCAAAAGAAAATTTCCATCCATCACTCTCTCATACACTAAACATCCCATTCTGGCCAAAAATTAAGGGCAACAAGATGTGCATCTACAAGTAACACATGTAAGGCTAACAGTCTTTGCAATTGAGATAGATAGATAGATAGATAGATAGATAGATAGATAGATAGATAGATAGATAGATACTTTATTGATCCCCAAGGGTGGGTCAGTAAACAAAAAAACATAGTGTAGAGTGAACACAAGTGGCATTGTCTCTTGGTGCAGTTGTTCATTTGATGCATGAGCATAACAAAAGGATTTTTTCATCCATTTTTGTTAGGCCCGCAGTGTTCCTCTAGTTGCTCTCCTTGAGAACCGGATGCGAGTCACTGATTTCTCAGCATGCACAGGAATCAATTAAGAGACCACGAGAATTATGGTAGAGCGGTAGGGAACAGATAAGTTATTTATGGAAGCCTGTTTGAATTCAGAACAGCATGCTGCCAGTTCGCCTAGCTGCCAACTTCAAATTGCGAATCACCTCCAACAGGGATGTTCAATGTCCCCACTCATCAATTTTTGTTTCTTTCTTCTATTTTCTAAAACTGTTCAGTTTAGCCACTGTGATTCATGTAACTATCTGTCAGTCATAATTCCCCTCTTTATGTGGGTGCATTAGCCTTTACAGGGGTTTGGAGACTCCTAAAACCAGTGAATGTGAATGAAAGAAGGAGGATGCAGGTTCTTGATTTTCCTGCTGGAGTTTCAGAGGGCCATTGAGACAGTCAATGGTAGATAAAACACATGTCTGATAGCTGTAATGAGGGGCTTCAGGGACATAAACATTGCGAGGAGAGGCACAGGGTATATCTACTTTACATGTGTCACATCCAGCACAATCTGATCGTAATTACTTTTGGAGGCCTTGAACAAAAGGCAGATTTATCCTATTTTTCTCCCTTTCATCCCTTGTTTCTTTTTATCCTTTTGCTTTTCCTGCGCTTTTTCTTTTTTTAATCTCTTCACTGACGGGTAAATTTAATTAAGCAAACAGTGATCCAGACGTCAGATTATTTTAAGTTTCTTTCTTATATCAACATCAGGATTTTTTTTAATTGTCTGTTCAGATGGGTCTGTGTATAGATGAAATGTACCCACATGAATATGAATGTATGTACAGTGTGTGTGTGTCTGTCTGTGTCTATATATGTACATGCACATGCATGGATGTGCATGCGTTTCGCTGCCTGCCCCTGCCGCAGGCTGAAATTGCATTAGCGTTGAGCGGCGGCCGGTGCTAGATGAATGTTCCTTCCCCGCTCCCGCTCCCTCACTCAGAGCGGCGAGGCTGTCACATTCGCTGGGAGCTTACACGCGTCATAGACACACTGAGGAAATATGGGGGACTAGGGTGGGGTGTAAAAACTGTTTGAATACATATGAATTCATTTGCACACTTTGATCCATTTTTAAGTTGTGTCTCTTGCTTCTCTCTCTCTCTCTCTCTCTCTCTCTCTCTCTCTCTCTCTCTCTCTCTCTCTCTGAAACCACAGCTAATGTTGCCCCAATGTACTATGGGTACTGCCTGCTCCCGGATGGCACGTATTGTCTGGCGCCTCCTCCTCCCGGGATCGACGCCAACGCGTACTACAGCACTCTGCCCCATGGCATGATGCCACCTCAGGCCTCAGCGGTGCCCCCGCCCCCAGGAACGACCCCTCCACCTGAACCAGTGCCCATTGCCCCCATACCCGTCCCTGTCTCAGTGTCCGCTCACAGTCAGGTCACCTACTCTGCTCCCCCCAGTCAGATCACCTACTCTGCTCCCCCTACCCAGGTCACCTATTCTGCTCCCCCCACCCAGGTCACCTATTCTGCTCCCCCTACCCAGATCACCTACTCTGCCCCCCCCACGCAGGTCACTTACTCTGCCCCCCCTACCCAGGTCACCTACTCTGCTCCCCCCAGTCTGGTTTCTTACAGCGCCCCGGCTGTCAGCACAGTGACTAGGTGTGTATTTCTCTCTCACACACACACACACACACACACACACAGCCTTTGCTCTGGCGTGCCATCTAGGACATACAGATGGAACGTGAAAGGGTGAAGTGTTCTGATCACTCACTCAAGTCTCACTCACTGGCTTTCTCTCACCTATTCATTGCCTAGTGTGTATGCTCATGTTTTTTCCCCCTCCATCTTTTCTTTGTTTCCTCAATTTCCCCTTTTATGACCTCAGTGTACAGCCCCAAGCTCCGGTCGCCCCAGCAGTGGCTCCAGTCGCCCCAGCAGTGTCTCCGGTCGCCCCAACAGTGGCTACTCCGCCGCCAGCAGTGACAACTCCACCCCCCAGCATCATCCCCCCGCCCCCAGACATCCAGCCGGTCATTGACAAGCTGGCACAGTATGTGGCCCGCAACGGCGAGAAATTTGAGGGCAGCGTCCGCGCCAAGAACGACCCACGGTAAGCAGCCTCCTACTACGCCCCCAGCTTTCCCACACGTCTCACTGGAGTACAGCAAGTGCCTGAATTCAGATGGCAAGAAAGCTGGTTATACTATTTCATACATTTACATGATTGACATGCTTGGCCTGAACCTTGAACTCAAAACAAACAGAAATCAGCCATTTAAACATATTGCATAGATTTACTTTGTGTTTTAGGCAAAACCTCTGCTGCCAAAGGTTAAGGTTTTAACTTTAAGGGGCAAATGGAAAAAGCATGTAACTTTGATGTAAATTGAAACAGTTAAGAATATACTGTATATTTATTTCCCTAAATGAAAACGTGAACTTGGATTAGATTCGCTGTGACACTGCTTGGTTTAAAGCCTCTGTTGTTTTTAAAGAGCTTGTTCTTGTTTGAAGGCAGACTTGAGCTTTGTTGCAGATCCAGCCACCACTGTTTTACCGCCTGTGCCCGAGTTATTTAATTTTTTTAGTGCCATTTTACCTAATGGCGAGCCAAGAAAGTTTCCCTCTATAAACTCGAAGCTTTTGTTGCTTTGACACAATCACTTTTTAAAAGGGAGAAAATGCTGTACTGCTCTACAAATGCTTTTGGTACTCTCTGACTCCTCCATTCCTCCATCACCCCCCCCCACCACCATCCCCTGCAGGTTTGATTTCCTGCAGTCCTGGCACCAGTACAACACCTATTACGAGTTCAAGAAGCACTACTTCATGCAGAAAGAAGGGAGAAGACTGCCAGAGGTACTGTTTCATGGTCTATTTCTTGCCCCGTACTCTTCGCACTCTCCTCTCCCGTCCTCTCTATCTCTGTTAAGATCGATCTCTTCCTCTCCGCATCTCTCCACCTCGCTCTCGCTCTCATCCTGGCTTTATCACAGACTATAGGTTGATATGATTGGGTGTGGATGGCACCCATATTCCCCAAAAGCGGGGTGGCGTTCATGAGACAGCCCGCTGCTTTTGTCCAGGGAAGTGGTGGAGATGCCTCCTGTAATGGACCAGGCCCAATTTCACTGTCCTCTCCTCCTTGAAAAGTAACCCTTTTACCATCATTCGAAGATGAAAAGACCTTAAACCACTGTGGGTGGGGGTGGGTGGGGGTGGGTGGTTGGTAGGGCTGTAGGAACCCTGAGAAGAATGTCTACATTGCTGCTAGCCTCATTGGAAAGCTTTGTGTTATAACTAATTAACTGGTTGGCTCGCTTTCAGAAATCATGTTTTAAATGAAACACACAGACCAAGGCCTCTCTGCTCTCAAGTTGGGTCATGTGCATCTACATGAGTTATTCAAGGGGTGTGTGTGTGTGTGTGTGTGTGTGTGGGTGTGTGTGGGGGGGGGCGCGCGCGTTACAGAACCAAGGTTTCAAACACGCTCAGCCTGTTGAGCCCAGGGCGCCTCCTCACACCCCACACTCATTTGCACAGGGATGGGGATTTTAATGAGACAGTCATTACAGTAAGCAAGAGCTCATCATTACTCTTCTGCTAAATGTTCCTCCAGTGTTACTCAAACATTGCTGAACATTATTCCATGTTACTGCTGCATTTCCCTGTGCTCTTTCGGTAGACGCCAGATGCCCAAAGCCAGCCTCCAGGCAACCACCCATGTCTGATCCGCACAGCCGTTGAACATGGCTAAAGGCTTAACTTAAAAGTGCCGGTCTCTCCTTGAGTTGCCCCTGTTTTAAAGTGTGATGTCAGGCGCTCTCTGTGGAAGCTCGCAGCATTAGCCCCTAGTCTCTCCCCTGACAGATGGATCCATTTGGAGTCCTGATGTTGTGCAAAGACAACATGTACCCCTTAGTCATCGAATTTTTTTTTTTTTGGCTATGCTTGACTTTCATCCAAGGACTGTCAAGCTCCTTATACCTCTTTTTACCACATAGCTGCAACCCTTGGCATAACCTCAAATTGATTCAGCAACTGTATATAAGGTCATTTGCCAGGCTTGTGTGGTAAAAATGACAGTCATTGCCCGTGTTTCCTTTTAAAACAATTACCTAACTGGCTTTATGTCAAAAGCTAGCATATCTTAACACTGGTAGAGCAAATAATATTAGTCCAGTATGCAAAGAAAATTGCATGTGCAACATGTGTTTGATCAAATACATTTTGATAGAATGCATTTTGTTTTTGATAACCACTTTTCCATGCCTTAATTTGTGAATTACAATTTTTTTCCCTTAAGAAAAAGGTGTAGACTGTTTCTTTTCCTCCAAACGGTGGACGATGCAACAGGTGTGGTCAAATGCGTAATGGCAGACCCCGACTGTGCTGGCTCTGTGTTGGGGCCCTTTAGCGCAGCGCCCTATGATTCAGACCGACGTCCCACTCTTTCTCAAAGCACTTGTTTTAGTGCGCTTAGTTTACTCTGTGCCATTAATGGCTTGTTTGACATTTATGGAGTCATTATTGGACGCACACCCACCCGTCTTTCTCTCTCTCTCTTTCTCTCCCTCTTTCTCTCCATCCTCCCTCTCTCTCATTAGTGTGTATCAGCTCATCTGTCATGTTCACTGACCATTATGGGGGAATATAGACCTCACTGTTTGCTTTTAAAGCCTTTTATAAAATAAATAAGTTAGCTCAAGAGAATCAACTGTCTTTTAGCTCCCAACCCAAGCAGGCAGATGTTCGGTTCCCCCGACTGCCAGACAGTGGACAGACCGCTGTACGTATCCAAACTTGTGTCTGAGACGCATATTCAAACACAACCCAATCAAATAGCCATTAAACAAATGCAAAGTGTTTAGTGTGGATTTTTAATGGCCATCAGTTTCTTGGCAGTCAGTGGACTTTCAGTAGACTGCATTAACAATTATGGCAGGAATTTGGATTATCCTCAGAATGGGAAAATGAGGTCCACTCATGAATTTGCTCATCGTATTGGATGGATTTTTATAAACTGTTAAATCAGATACTGAGGGATAGATGGTCAATGGCATTTAAACCGAGAAAAATGCCCCACCCATGCATTGGTCACCCAGTACATGAACACCTGTACTGACCGTCTCTTGCATCTCTTTTTACTCTGGTTGTTTGACAGGAATCAGACGATGTTCACTGACCTGTGCTACAACAGGTACACAGAATATATTTTTCTGCCCGTGCTGTAGGCACAGCAGCACCCGTGCCCTATTCACATCCACTTGCTTCTTTTCCTCTCTCTCTCTCTCTCTCTCTCTCTCTCTCTCTCTCTCTATCACTCTGACTCATCCTGCTCCTGCACTCTCAGAGCTGCAGGGAATCCCTCCCTCTCATTTCTCTGGGGAATAACACCTTCTCCTTATCAGTCCCTCTCAGACGCTACCGGCTGGCTTCCCAATCCTCTTTCCCCCTTTCTCTGTCACACACACACACACACACCACACATACATACATTCACAGAGTCTGTCATACTAACTGGCAGTCTAAGGGGCCGTTTATACGAGGACGATTGCGAAGGAAGACGACAAAATATTTAATCATAAGTGCCTTTCGTTTACACGGCGACCCTGCCATCGGGGCTTGAAGACGCAAAAATCTGAAGACTCCTTCCAGAGTGTAGAGTTTTGAAGACGACCCGGGTTGCGTCTCCGTCTAAACAGCTAAACCAAAGATCCTTGATTACCTCTCTGGCTAAACTGTCAAATTAGAATGTCTGCGCGTTTTTCTGCGTCTTCCCTTTTCATCGTCACCGTATAAACGTAGCCTTACTCTGTCTCTCAGCCATACACTGTGCAACACACATATATATATATATATATATCACACACACACACACACACACACACACACACACACACACACACTCACACTCCTGTCATCACCTACAAGGCCCTGGAGTGGCAGATCAGGCCGAGTGGGAGGATAGGAAAGCGAGAGTAAGGCAGCTTCAATTGTCACGATAGCTTTACCCTTCCTGTTTCCTCAACAAGGACCTGAGCAAGGGACACGAGAGGGAACACATGGGAGAGAAATTAGTCTGTGTTCCAATGGACTGGAAGTGAAGGGGGAGACTTTATAAGAGGAAAAACAAGAACAGAAAGGGGGGGGGGGGGGGTCCTCCACAGCAGATATTATAAAGTGTGGGGTTTAGGGAAATTGGAGAAAATGAGCAGTGGAAGGGTATTGTTTGGTCTCGGCGGGACACACAAGTGCTCCTATCGCCCGCCTTTGTGTTTATCTTATCGCTCCGTTGCCACCACCGCCACGGACACAATTTATTTCTCTGCCGAGTGCACGGGAGAGCTCTGGCTCAGCTCAGTGTGCTGCAGCGCTCGCGGTGATCCACTCACCTGTCCAGGGCCTCCCGGCGGCTAATCTGGCCAATTTGCTAATTCATTCCACACGCCTCCAAACTTTAATTAGGCATCCGGCTCAATTAAGCACTATGTCAACAGAATAGCGATAATGCCTTCTGTCGACACCGCAAGGCTCTGGCCTGCACAATCTGTCTCTATCCTACACACACACACACACACACACACACACACACACACACACACACACACACTCTCACACACACACTCACTCATTCAGGCAAGTACACATACTTACATTCATGCGCATGGCAAAATCTCAGTCTTGGTCCCCAGGCACCGTGCTGTTCTTTAGTGTTTTTTGGCTCTTAGTGGAGTGTGAGTTGCTGCTCTGAGGCTCCCCACAGGCTTTTTGTCTCCCTCATTAGGATCATCTGAACAGTCAGTCAGCCACTAGTCTCTGCTCTGAGTTGTGGGTGTGTGGCGGGGCGAGTAGATACTCTGGGTTCCCATGCGATGTGTTGTGGACCGGCTCACCACACATTGATTTCTCTTCTTAAAAGTGCTGCTTGCCTTTTGCTTTTTGTGTTTTGTTCATTGCAAAGTCCCCAGCCTTTGTTTTCTCAAAATTGGTCTCTTTTTCATAAAGAGAGAGAGTCTAGGGTCTTGCTGTGTTGGGATTTCAGGTGTATTTTCTAGTAAGCATGTGGCTTTTTTTTAACAACTGACTTTTGAAATCATGTCATTCTGTGAGTGTTGGGGTTAGAGGAAAGGGTAGTAGCAGTGGATATGACCTTAAGCCTCTCCCCACACACACATGCTGACACACAATTTCAGTACTTTCTGGAAACGCCAACGCATTAGTCCTCAAGGGCAGCATGGTTGCTGTTTCTTAAAACTGGAAGTCCAAAAAACACTCCATGTTTGGATGACATTTCATTTCCACTCTCTCCTGTCTAAACCCCCTCAGGTTGCAGTCTCACTTAAAACTCTTTTAAAAGAGGCCAGTGGATTCATGTCAGGATTGCCATGCTTACTTTTAACCAGCTGTTGTTCTTGAGCTCTCGAGCCTGAATTCCAGACAAGCTGTCTAACATCAGTTGGTGACCAGAGCCATCCCAACTGACCCTCCCAGACCTGATCACTCACTTGACCACTGACAAGAGCAGAGAAATCGGATAAAGATGGTGGTACAGTCTTGTGGTTTCTATGGAAATTATCCAAAATTGGCTCAAAATGATGGCCTCTTCTGTGCATACATCAACAGTACAGGGTACTGGGCAAAATATTGTAGTAATTACAGTGCCTAAATATGAGTGGTACAGACCATATAGCCATTCTGATAACTAAAAAATACAATATTTCACTTGAGCTTCATTTTCAAAGTAATTTTGAGCAGCTTAGAATGGAGGGAGTAGAGGCTGATATAGATGTCACCTGTTATATGCCTCTGTGGCATGCTGCTTTAGCACATTTGTCTTTCACCACTCGTGGTTGGATGCTGTTGTTAATTCATGAGCACAGACAGCTTTTTGTTTCCTGTTAAAACTCGATGCTTGAGGGCTGACACCCGCATTCTCTCGTCAGTACATTGGTGTCGTCTTGAAAGTCTTTCTTCCAGTTCATTAAGGCAAAAGTACAGTTATCACAAACTGCATATTGCTGGCTTGTGTCTGTCTTACAGAAAGGAGAGTGAGTAGTTGAACCTGTTTAACACTTTAAGCAGTGCCATGACTTCATTCTGCAGAGATCTGCAGGCCCCCCCCCCCCCCCCCCCACACACTCTGATTCCCTGGTGGGCTCCCAACCATTTCAGGTTATTTGAAGGCAAAGCGATTAGAGTGCCCTCAACATTTAACAGGTCATAAAACTTCCCCTATAATGTAATTAAGTCCTTCTCTCTTCTTCTTTCCCTCCCTCCTTCCTTCAATCACTCGCTCACTCTATCGCTCTCTCTCTCTCTCTCTGCCCCCCCCCCCCCCTTCTCTTTCTCCCTCTTACTTTGTGGCTGGGAAAGTAACCTCCTTCTGCTAGACTCATCAGTGGCACTAAGCCACTACATTTCTCTCCCCCTGGGGAGTCTTTCCCTCACCACTCAGTGAGGAACATGGTCACTGCTCTGTGATACACGAATAGTGCACATGAAAAGCCCCTGACTCCCACCCGCTGGTTATTATGGATCCGCGTATGATCGCTCCAGATCGGTACTCTGAATTCCATCTCCTTGATTTCTTTTTTTTAAGCCTTTATGAGCCCTTTACCTCCTTTTCATATGCTGTGTTTGGAACCAGAGCAGGACCTGCTCCATCGATCACATCAGCGCCTGCACAACAACCACCACGCCGCCGCTGCCTCCACTACTGCCGCCTGCGTCTCTCCACGCACACGGAGTGGCAGTTGGTAATGGTCCAGCCATCTCCCTCACAAACTCCCGTAGCCATGTAAACAAACGGCTGGTCACCAAGGAGACCAGGCGTCGGTGGTTTATTGGTTTATTGAGCTCTGGAGGTGTCAGGCGGCTGCCTTCATTGCTGCGCTTCTCCTCTCGTCTAAACTCTGCCTGAAGGGTAAACAAGACGTGGTGTAGGAAACGTTGTCGGCTGTCCAGGGCGTTTGAAGTGTTCGTCTGTGGGTTACGTGTCATTACTGGTGCGGTTATGTGTCATCAGTAATTCTGGTGTCAGTCTTAGTGCAAATAGGGGGTGGAGGCTGCCAAGCTGAACCACGCACATCCTTAAATCATCAGGATCATATACACTCTCTCCGTCTCTGTTTTGGCAGTTTCCCCTCTCTCTCTCTCTCGCTCGCTCGCTCGACTCGTTTTGATGGCGTGGGCCCGAAATGCGAGATGGCCCTCGAACAGAAAGGGGGGGGGGGGGGGGTTCTGGTCCGCGTCTCGTCAATGTTGAGTTAAAACGATTGTTTCACATCCCCCACCCCACTACCCCTCTTTTGTGGGAGGAGGGGGCAAGTTGGGAGCTCTTAAATGGAAAAGAGGGAAGCTGGGAAGGCTTTGCAACTGCTTCCAGACATCAGGGAGACCGAGGAACAACAGCCCGACTCTCCCCCTGGTCGGCGTGTTTGGGGGAGGCTGCTTGTGGAAATGCTCATGCCTGCCATGTTTTGTCAGCTTCAGTCAATCTCGATACAAGCGCGTTAGATTTCCACTTCCACCTACAAAGGGGAGGTTATGTGAGATTGTGGAGGTGGTACAGGTTTTTTTTTCTCTCAGCAAATGCAGCAGATGCTATTATTCTGAGGAGGTTGAAAAAATAAATAAACAACAGAAACCGAGACAACAACTTGTGATGTCGTCTGGTTTGCCGTGCGACATAAGTGTCGCTGTCACTCCACCTTGCCATTGTGTTAGATGTTGGCTGTCACCGGGTTGTGTGCGTGTTTAATGTCTGGAGTGTATCTCTCTTCTTTTGTGCGATGCCATGTCTCTGTGTCTCCATCTGCACAGAGCGCCGAGTCCGCCACTCTTTTCTTTTCTTCTCTTTCGTCTTTCTCCTCCCCATTTTCTCTTCGCCCCTCTTTGCAGAATTTGGCCGGCACTGGCTATCTTTCAGGTTCTACCGCAGCTTTGGAATTAAAACTTTCATTTTTTTTTTTTGGAAAGTTTCAGAGTTGAATGGGAAGAGAGAGAAAACTTGTCAAGAAAAGCAAATGAATGACAGTTAAAAGTAGTAGAGCTAGAAATTAGAGCCTAACCTTAGGTTTCAATCAAGGCTACATGTAGGTGATGAGGTACACCATACACATCAAGTGACTGAGTAGGCAGTTTGAATACTTTTTTGTGATGAAGTGCAGTTGGATGGAGAAATAAATATTAGGTTGTCCCTGGAGCCGAATGTCTAGTCTGAATGAAAATAATAGGACTGTTATTTCAGTCTTGGGCCGATTGAGAAGGTTTGGTAAGAAAGATGACCACACTCTGGTATAGGGTGGCAATTAAGAGACAAGGCCAGACTCAAATTTTGTGTCTTGGTTGTTACTAGAGAAGTATATGTGGGTTTCTTTTTGTTTTGTTTGTGAAAGCATGTGTGCATGTGGTTGCCAAAAGTGAAGACCACAACCAACAAGCATCTTGGATTTCACATTTTTTCGTGTGTGTGTGTGTCTGTGTCAGTCTGTCTGTGTGTCAGTGTCCGTTTGTGATAAGACAGTAGTGCTCCCGAGCACTCGGTGTGTGTATGTGTCTCAGTCTTAGTAAAGTAACACTCCCTGAGGCCTCAGGATTAGGGGGGGGGGAAGGGGGGGGGGCACATCGCAGCACATTCCCTATGGACTTTTGTGTGCAACATTGCTTGTGTGTTTGATGGCATTAGTGCCCCTCCCTCAAAACATCATACTGCAGCCACTACAAGCTCATTTTCTCCTCTCCTCTGCCTTTTCACCATTTAGTGTGTTTCATCCTGTCTTCTGATCTCTTTGGAACCAGTGACTAGAAAGCCACCCCCCACCCCCTCCCCCATCTGCCATATGGAATTGTCGAGGAATGTACCTAAGGCCACATAGTGGAAGAATCCACCAAAGCAAAGTGCACTCTCCGCCCACACAAACACTTACGAGCCGTCAGCGCATTCATTTTCACAGACCTGGCATCAGATCCTGGCCCGTTTTCGGCCTTGGTGACAGATGAATGCTGATGTTAAACTAACATACTAACAAACAAAAACACCTCATGGTCTCCCAGTATACAGATACTGTTTAATTTCCTCAGTCAGTGTCACTGGCATTCAGCCATGGGCTTTGGGTGTCTTCTGTGATGATTCATTTATCACATTGTCCTTCACTTGATCTCCATCACCCCCCCCCCCCCCCCCCCCACACACACACACACACACACTCCTGCAAAAGAGGGACCTCTTCTCTATTCTTCCTACTCCTTTCTTTATTTTCCTCCCGCTCACTTCCTGTCTGTCCATCTCTGTCCTGTTGGCTTCCTTGTCTGGCTAGGAGGGTCCTGCTGGCAGCCTGGTGCTCGTCTGGCTGGATATCAGGGTTTCAGGAACCATCACCACCACTACCCTCCACCAGCACTGCCACCCCCCCCCCCCCCCCCCCCCCCCCCCCCCCCCCCCCCCCTCTCTCTCTCTCTCTCTCTCTCTTCTCTCCTCTCTCTCTCTCTCTCTCTCTCTCTCTCTCTCTCTCTCTCTCTCTCTTTGGGCAAGCACAGAACCACAAGCTCCCCAAGCTGCACAATTAGCGTGTCCAGCGCAATCATGCCGTCACGGTCCCCTCTTCGGTTGCTCTGATTTGGGCCTTCTTAATGAGCTGTTGGCCCAGCTCTGACTGCCCGTGTCATGTTATAAATAAATGGACACGCCTGTGTAGTTTTGGGCTGCCAAATGCGCCTTCGCTGCCGAGCGGCCACCTATAGAGTGGACATTTTGACGTTACGTAACTTTGTACTTTTTTCTTTTTCCTCTTCCTCTTCCGTTGACCGATTTTAAAGTTGCACCGTTTGCCCCTGCTCACCTTCCTCCTCTCCGCTCCACTCTCCGTCTCTCCTGCAATCCTTTCACCCCCCCCCCCCCTTGTCCACTCTGCTCTGCTGCTATTAACTGCTGTTTTGTGCCCTCTATTTTCTCTGTCCTCTTTTCCCCTTTCCCCTGTCCTTACTCAACTCCAGGTACTCCATAACACCCCTCCTCCCACACACACTCTCGCTCTCTCCCTCTTTCTCTCTCTCTCTCTCCCTCTTTCTCTCTCTCTCTCTCTCGCTCTCTCTTGTCCTCTGTCCTTCCTACACTCCTCAATATACCACCTGTTGCTTCCTCTCTTATGCTCTCTCTCTCTCTCTCTCTCTCTCTCTCTTTCTCTCTCTCTCTCTCTCTCTCTCTCTCTCCCCCTCTCTAGCTCAGTGTCTGTTTTCTCTTCACGTCTCTGCTCTTCTCTTCACATCCCTTTTTAAAGTCATTGTGGGCCGCCGCCTGGTCTTAGCGCTGGGCTGGGCTTTGAGTGGTGCATGGCGGAGCTGCAGCTGTGGCTCCTGCTCTGAAAGAAGCTTCACCTCTCTGTCTGAAAACGTTATCCATTTCTTAAAAACCTCCTACAAGTTAATACTACTAACCTACTAATCTGTGGCGGGGCGGCATGAAATCAAAATCGACCGCCACAGATTAATATTCTATGTTTAATTTAATTTAAATTAAATATAAGATCAAATCCTTGCGTTGCCATTGAGCTGAGCTTTTTACGCACGCAGCTTTTCCTTGCCCCGCCCTCTCTTGTAGCCCGCTGCCCCTCCTCTGCATGTGCATTTAACAAAATATTCACGATTGTTGAAGGATTGTTGTTGCCACATAGAAGCACTGCATAGAAGACGTCTGGCTAAATTGCTATTAAATCCGCTTAGCATCGTGACCATGCTGCGCAAATTTGTTCAAAACTGCTGCATTTAAGTTAACTCTGCTAAGGTCTTATCACAACATAGTAGGCTACATTGAAGAGACTAAACTAAGTTAAGTTATGCAATCAAGCAGTATCTCAAAGCTAACGTTAGAATACTGTTTGGATGTCGAATTTAGCATGCGTAGCCTACTTACAGCTGCTTGTCAATTTCGTTGAAGGGCTCATTTTATTGACTCTTGACACTGAATGTTTACAAAATCCCGATGTAAATGGAAAAGTGTTTTCCAAAATTCAAAAGTGCTTGTCCAAGGAGAAGTACGAACCTTTATTTTAACCATGTAGAAAACGTTATGAATTGCATCCACACATCAGCAGCCTTTTAACTGTGTTACTCGTCTTAAAGAGACAGGCACTGAATTAGACCTATACACTACCAAAACGATCTTAACCCCCCCCCATTGTCCAAGTCAGCTACCACCACAAATTGAATCCAATTCTGTGGGAAACACTGCATTCTAAAACTTGTTTGCATTTTCTGGCCCCCAAAAATACTGCTGTTGTGTTGATAGAAGGCCAAGACACAAACAACTTGTCCATTTGCAAACTCCATTTCCGCCCCTTGTCATGTGGACGGCCCCTAAGACCACAGGGCCCACAGCTACTCATTCACCATGATCAGTTTAAACAACATGCCTGGAATAGCCAATCAAGCCCAGCAGCTCTGGATCTTTGACTAGAGTGCACTCACTCCCTCACTCACTCAACCTTGCCTCTTGCCGTCTAACGCTCCCCCTCCTCCTCTCTCTTTCCTTCCACTGACACGCTCTCCCTCCCCCCCCCCCCCCCCCCTCTAATTTATTTTTCACCCCAAAAGTACCGCGTAAGCATGAATTTTCATATTCGTATCGCCAAAGCCAGCAGCCTGTTCCAAAGTAATGTCATAAATAACCTCAACTCATTTGAACAGTGTGATGGGTCATACATTATGTTCAAACAAATACAGTACATCACAATGCTTGGAGCATCATCGGGCCTTTGTTTCCTTTTTCCGCGTTTTCTGCATTTCTGCGAGACCGCATTTTACCACATGCTAAAACATGGACATTTAAATATTCAATATTTAAAAGCCATGGTTAAACATGCCTTTTGAAATATTGAATATTTAATGGCTGGTTAGGAATAAATTAGTGCTGAACTCCCTTGTTATCTGCATGTTACTTGATCTCTCAGCCCTAAAGTGTAGCTTTTATTGCTCTTTTTTCTTTCTGTGTTTCTGCCCAATCTGCCCAAATTGTACCTCTGATGTTATTTTGCAGTAAAAGACAAATCCTCAATACCTCGCGTGTAAATGCATTGAGTGACAACTATGGCAAGTAAGCCCTCTACCTGCATGTAGTCTTGCAATGTGCAGCGTCACACTTCTTTTCATGACTTTACTTCAGGGTGGCACTGAATGGCATCACATGATCTCATGATGCCTCATAGCACGCGGTATAGGGATGTAGTTAGACTCCGTACAGGGATAATCGCAGGCCTTTGTGAGAGCACATCAGTGCTGTTACACTTTGAACAGACTGAGCTCTTACTTCCAGCAGTAAAAAGGGGTTTACCACTGCTGGGTAGCAGCCTCTTACCTGCTTCCCCGAGAGGCTTTTCCTGACTGACCCCTGTCAAAATAATTCCAGTGAAACCACAATGGAGCGGGGAGGTGTCTAAGCCGTTAAGAGCTGTGGCTTGGCTTTCTTTCACTACGAGCTGACATCACCCCTGCACAGATGGCAACAGAGATCACATCTCTGCTCTTGTCGGGTCTTGTGGACTTCATCACCCTTGTAATGTTTCTTTTTGGATCTTAACCTCTACCCCACCCCGGTTCCTCACGTTTTTTTTCGAGTTCGACATTCCTCGGCCACCGACATCACCAGCAGCTGCCGAACGCATACTGTACGTGGGCCAAGTCTGGAACGAGAAGCCATCACCACCGCCGCCAGTGGCTGCTGCCGGTGCTCTCGCCCTTGAGTCAAGCCTGGAGGTGATGCGCCCCAAATGGAAATGGATGTGCTTACGCTGCCATCTGTGCAGAAGGGCCAAGGAGAACGCAGCGCACCTGCACGAGCTTCCATCTCTGCATGTGGATGAGACACAGGGAGAGAGAGAGAGAGGGATGGAGAGAGAGATGGTATGTGAGGAAGATAATGTGCGTGTTTTTTTTTTTTTTGTGTGTGCAGAGGCGTGCGTGCGTGGGTGGGTGGGTGTGTGTGTGTGCGTGTGCTTATGAAGCATCCTGTATGCCATATGACGGGGTGTAATGAAGAAGCTAATGATGTGAAAACACAGCTCTGTGCTTAATCTTCTGCACAAATTACTCACATACACTGTCACTCTCGTTACACAGACACACACACACACACACCACATTTCCATTTGAATATGGTATGTGTATGTGTGTGCTAGGACATACATTCACACGCAGCACATCATTTCTTGACATTTTCCATGGATGTATGTGTCCTTTTTCTCCCCAGCCTATGAGTTTTCTTTTGTGTGTACTCGCCTCATGTGCACACTCCATTTCTGTGCAGTCCCTCTTCAGTCGAGCGCCCAATATAATTTGTGTGTGTGTGTGTGTTTGTGTGTATATATACGGCTTCCTGTGTTCCTGATTGTAATGAAAATGGTCCATTGTCAATTTCATGCTTGGGCTGTGTGGCTCTTCCCTACCCATGATGTCCTTCTCCACCAATCGTGTAGCATCCTGTAGCTGTGTGCATATGTGGGCTGTAGCGTGCTGTGGTGTGAGGAATGCCTTTGCATAGGATAAGCTGCCTTTAATACGGAGTGGACCACATAAGCATAATGCAGCAAGAGCAGTAAAGATGTCGTTAGCTAAACCTGATCTGGCATTAAAGGGCACTTCAAGGGCTATCAAGGGCATGTAGAGAACAGACAGGCCTCTGTGTGTGAATGTGTGTGTCTGTAGCCTGTGTCTGTTATTGTGTGATTTTGTAAAACTACTACAGACGCACACATTCACATGCACACACATGCACAGTTGTCCTCAGAGCAACTAAAACATTAACCAAAGCACGACACAGGCCTCATTACAACTGCCAAGAGACAAAATGGGTTAAAGTCCAACATCCCCTCTTGTCTGGAAAAGCCCACCCCTCATTTTACACAGCAGGTAGCACATCGGCTCCTCTGTTAGAGAGAGAGAGAGAGAGAGAGAGTGTGGGGGAGGAAAAAAAAAAGTGTAATCATTTCCCTCATCAGTCCCCTGGAGCTACTGTCTCATTTTGCGGACTGACCGCGCGTGCAGGTGTAATCTGTAGGTCTGTGTCTCCTCTCTGAAGAGCTCAGCGCATAGAGGCTGCTGGTGTCCCAACCCTACCACACTACACCCCCCATTCCTCCCTCTGGCTCACCCCAGCCCTCTTCGCAGTCACCGGAACCTGACAGAAGTGTAAAATATTGAAAAACACCAGCCAGCCACCAGAAATGTTGCAGCCACCATTTATATATGTTTTTAATCGATTTCTTTCTAGTCTCCCTCAGCCACTCTGTCTGCCCTGCTTTCTTTCTCAGTTTTCAGTTTCACTCTGCCGTATCCACCCCCCCCCCCTCTCTTTTTTCCTCCCTTAATCAGTTAGATATCGTTTAAAGCTTTTAGCAAAAAATGCCGCTGCAAAATTACAAAAATGCCCTCAGAATGGGAAAAAAAAAGATCACCCTTGAATTAATCTTCTTTTATCTGTAATATGTGATTCATAAATCTAAATTCTCTCCGCCTAGGCTAATCAGTGGATTAATTAAAATGTTTGCCGACAACTGGATACTTTTATAATGTGCTGGTCAAAAAGAACAAACTATTACGGGGCAAAAGGGCTCTTGTCAATTAAATTCAGGAGGCTTTTTTCCCTTCGATAAGAAAAGTTAATTTCTTACTCTGTTTTCTGAGTCATTTTAGTTGTCCCAATTTAATACATCCTCCTCTACGTTTCTTCAGTCCTTGCTGCATTGTTAGACAGTGCACTTTGCATCTTTCTCGCTTTCTTTTTTACCTCATTCTCTTGCAAGGAATCTTGAAGGCGTCTGTTGAAGCCTTCAAAATAAGTACAACATAAGCAACTCGTTTGCCGTGCTCCTTCATTTTGGAACAGAAACGAAGGAACAGAGATGACAGAATCCAGCCTTAGGAGGGAGTGAGAGTCTGTGTCTGTATGCGAATGTGTCTGTGTCTGTGCGTGCGTGCGTGCGTGCATGTGTGTGTATGTGTGTGACTGAGACTGATTGTGTTCCCAAACTCACCAAAACCTGAGTGCACTGTGCCAGAGTCAGGTGCATGGCTGGCTGCAGTTAGCCTGGAGCCCCCGGGGACAGACTGGCAGCCGAGACCCGCTGGGTGGGTCCCGCTGGGTCCATCACAGAGGAAGCAGCTGACGAGATGCCATGGTCGCACGGGCGGCTTGATGGGCCCCTCAAGGCTTGCGCTCACTGTCAGGGGCGATGCGATGGATAGCACTACCTACGCCATGCCGATGCCCCCAACCCCCCCCCTCCCCTCTTTTCTCAGAGCAAGCGTGCCAAGAGTCGGGCGCCAGAACATTCCGGTGATTTCTCCCCTCATCCACGTCCTAGATAGATGAATGATGGCGCCTTGCAGTACGGCTCAAATGAGCCTTGTAAAGGGACCTGTGAGTGAGTCAGAAAAGAGCGAGAGACATTAGGAAAGAGAAGGAGAAAGAGAGAAAGGGATGGGAGAGGGGGGCATGTATACGGGCACAGCCAAACAGAAAAGGTGAGGGAGAGGGTAAGACATGTCACCCAGTGGGGCCAGCTGCCCTCACAAATCATGTAGTTTAGTCCAGTCAAGTCCAGGCTTGAAGTTGCTCCTACTGATTGAATGGTGGTGTGGGGACATCACACTTCAGACAAGGGGTCCCGTTTTTGGTCCAAACCTCTTACCTGATCACATCACATCTGAGTCAATGGGCTACTCCAATGCCAAAAAGACAGAACATGGTCAATCAAATAATTTTTGTTTCATAAAAATGTATTTGTTTTATGATGTAACCTTTGCAGTTGATTTCTTATCTTTTGCTACTGGGAATGTCCAACCGTTCCAGGATACACAAATACGGGTCAGCTGAATGTAGGCTAGTTTACCTCCCAGTGTTAAACTCAGTGATTACGAATACTTAACAACTTGTACAGTAAAGTGACATTCGATGTAGACTTCATAAGATATTCATGAAATATTTACAAAGGCTGAGAGATTCAATTAATGGTATCCAGGTTACACAAATACGATGTTGGACTTTTATTTTGACAAGTTGTCGTCATTCTGTTTTCCACATTCATGAAAAGGTTTGGTATGAATGTTGAATCATGTCTCATGAAACAGTCATGAATACTTTATGTGCAATTTATGAAAGCTGCTATGAATGTGTTATGGACATACCATCTTTTCTTCACACTCTACGCTTCCTGTTGAACTTGGAGTGGTAACAAAGGTCACGGAGGCACTCATTTCAGTGCCACTCCAGATCTGTCTCAGACATGAGAGTGTGTGTGTGTGTGTGTCAGAGAGAGGATGCAGCGTAGAGAAGGACTTGTATTTGTCTAAAGCTGAAGTGGTTGAAGTGTTTTTTTTGGGGGGTTATTTTCTTAGTAATATTCCTTCCTATTGTTGTAGTTGAATCCAGGTCTCCAGCCAGAACAATCTCTCATGTGCCCCTCTCTCTCTCTCTCTCTCTCTCTCTCATCTCTCTCCTCTCTCTCTCTCTCTCTCTCTCTCTCTCTCTCTCTCTCTCTCTCTCTCTCTCACTCTCTCCTCTCTCTCTCTCTCCTCTCTCTCTCTCTCTCTGTCAGGTTGGGCCAGGGGCGGAGGACACGGATGGCTCGGCTAACGGCTCATCAGATAAGCCCCCTGATGATGGCAAACTAATTAAAGGTAAGCACCGTTGGAGATGCTGCCTTGGGGTCTGTGACATCACCCGCATGTACCTCCATAGGGCTGACTGACAGCTCCACCCACCCCCCCCCCCCCTTCCCTCCTCCCTCCTCACTAAGCTGTCCCACCTGTTCTCTCCTCCTGCTCTTTGACGCGTGTGGGTGGGGATTGGTTGCTGCCCCCGATGGGTCATTTTATGTACAGTGCAGATGATGCCTAGCTGCCACTTGTCACCCTTTCTGCTGCCTCTCAGTGTGATCGCTGCAGTTTATCTCTCGGAGTGATGTTTGTTTCTGAGGGCGTAATGAAGGGCTGTGTCAAGCGCTTCCTGTGCCATGCCGGAGGAGGCAAACATATTTAATAAAATGAAGCCCCAAGTGATGTTTACTCATTGTCAATAATTCTCCCTCGTCGTGTCTCCTTTGCCTTGCCTTCTCCCAGCATCCTTTGCCCCCATCTCGTTCGCCATCAAGGCCAAGGAGAACGACATGCTGCCGCTGGAGAAGAACCGCGTGCGCCTGGACGACGACTCGGACGAGGAGCGCGCCGCCGAGGGGGAGCTGGAGGGCGGAGTGTCGGTGACCGCGGCGGGAGCGACCTCCGCCGGGGCGGTGTCCACAGCAGCCCAGGCGGTCAAGGAGGCTTCTGCGGCCCCTCCGCCCGAGGAGAAGAAGCCCACACTCACACTGGAGGAGCTGGAGGCCAAGCAAGGTAAGCTCGACCTCAATGTCCAGCAGTAGCCCAGGCAACAGACACGGCGCCGCAGAGCACTTTCAAAGACCATTTAAAACCTTGACCGTCAGCATAGGTAGGGGCTGTCTCCTGCAGACAACAGTGCAGTTTTGTTTTTATTCACTTATGCAAAAACGATCTGTGTCTTTGGGGGTGGTGGTGGGGGGCCTTTAATTAGAGAGATGTGCATGGAGAGGATGAAAAGGTTAGTCTTTTTAAAAAAAAAAAAAAAAAAGCACAGCCAGCTCTCTAAGCAATGACGTAGTTAGACGAAGGCGCTCAACCACACCCCCCCCCCCCCCCAAACCCACACACACTCACACACTCACACCCCCCCCCCTCCCCCCCCCACGCCTGCCGAAACGAGAGAAGTTCAAAGCCGCCAGCACACACCGTGTCCCCAACCACACTTAATGACCACCTGTCACCTAGAGAAATATAAATAAATATAAAACAATGGCTCAGCCATCCTCATTGTTCTCCAGTAATTTTCCAGTGCCAACCCACAGGTTTGGGTTGGGGGGGAATCAACTTTTTCGAGGCCGCCGTCGAGAAATCAGCCGTGCGAGTTCGACTGAGGTGCAACTTGCTCAAGTTCTTAATGAGGGATAAGTCCACACATCCTATGGATTTCTTGCAATAGTGGATGAGGGAGCGCATGAGGGAGTCGGGTTAAAAAATAAATAAATAAACGAGTGAAGAAATGGGCTTTCCTGCAACTCTGCTAAACTACACCCGCGGAATGAAATGAGCCCGCTAGCTTGTCAAGTGTCCTTTTACTCAAAAGCCTGTCTTTTTTGTCTATTCACTCTGACATCGCGGAAAGCTTGCACAGTATTTGCTGTGTTTAGTAAATTTAAAAGCCAGCTCATCACGGAAAAAACACAGCAGTCGCATCGTTCTCGGTAATGCCGAGACACTTATCTCATTGTACGCTAATAGTGCCATTAGAGCGATGTCATTAAAATGCCGTTTTGTTAAGCTAGTTTTTTATTTCGCCCATGAATCACAAAGCTGTCTTAAAATGCAGAAAAAGATAGAAAACAGGCGAGAAGAGTAAAATCCCCAGGCAAGACCCTAATAAGCCTCCCCTTGAGGACCTTTCCTCAATGTGGCAGACCTGAAACTGTCCCTTTAACTGCAGTTTGGAAAGCTGAGCCCAAATGTCAACACCACACTGTCTGCTTGGCACGGTTTGAAAGATCGGGGACAGCCACAGCTGAGCAGCCAGAATAATTCCGAGGTAAACGCCAAACTGTTTGAACAGCCCGCGGGATCACAGGGAGAGTGTGTACATACATTTAGGAAGCCTTTGGGGGAATGGCAGCTTGTATTCGGAGAAAGTGCTCCATCTTTCTTTCTAGCAAAGAGGTCAGATGTGATGCAGAAGTTGGTGTGTGGCGGTGTTTGTGTTGGTGTCTCTGTATTGGTGGGTGTGTGTCTGTGTGTTAGGGTGTCTATTTGTGAGCTCGGAGGTGTGTGTGTGTGTGTTTTTGGGGTATGTATTTTTGAGCTTGAAGGGGCGTGTGTGTTGTGGGTACCCTCCTACGCTAGCTGGCTCAGCAGGAGTGTTGATTAGGTGGGTGTCAATCAGTGTTGCAGCAGAAGCGGGAGAAGGTTGCCACTCAATCAAACCCACCGACTGTGTCTGAAAGGAAATGGCCTGGAGCCTGTGTGTGTTTCTGTGTACAAAATCTGTTCGAGGTTTGTCTCCGCTTGACTCTGTGTGCACATTGTGTTCTTGGCATATTTCGTTGGACAGGAGTGATGTTTGCTCTGTATGTTTTCCTGTTGTCTCTGCATAGCAGAGGAGGACTCAACGCGGCCTGAACGTTGCAGATAGTAAGAGAATTCATGTCTCAACTCCCACACTCCACTCTCTCCACTGCTCCCCATCTCTCACACACGTCAGCTTACCTCAAGATTGCTGAGATGGGGGATTGCTGGTGATCGAAAGCTGTAATCAGTCGACCCGACCAGAGACGCTGATGCAATTGCCTTCCTCTCTTGTTTACCCCTCTGCTCGTTAGAAAGACAGAGAAAGTCATCTATAGAGTAGAGTTGCACAATGTGAGGGGGATGAATGTAAGAAAGTGGAGGGTGGAGCGTAGACAGAAAAGGGCAGAGGTGTCCAAAAGCAAGGAGCAGAAAAGCACTGCATGGCTTATGAGGCTACTCAGGCCTGCATTGGTGGCCAGCTGGGTTGGGTTGCAGAGCTATCGACTGGGCCCAGAGGGATGCTAACCTGTATTGACGGACTCTGGAAAGGGACGGCAGCAGCAGCCACCAGGCCTGACCAGGACGGCCTCCGCTCTCCAAACAAGCAGCAGTGCCTAGTGCCTAGCCCACGCTACAGGATGACTGAGCTTGTGTATTCATAATGCTGCTGTACGCATAGTGTAGAGGTATTTCAAGGCAAGTTAATGTTTCACATTATTGTTGCAAGGTCAAACATACCCTGTCTGCTGTTTCTACTGACATCGTACATCACTTAGACTCTCGAGTTAATGTTTTAGTCATTTACTACTACAATGTGCACTACTGCATTTGAAGTGCTTTTTACAAGCCCATTGGCAGCACACTAACATTTAGACTTAAAGCCAGTAAAAGAAAGTCAAAGAACATACACAGGTGAAAAAGAAAATACTGCATCATTAAAGCTCAAAACATCAGTGGGGGCTAATATCAGTGCGTAAGAAAAATCATTTCAAATTACACTTCGAAGGTTTTTTGCCCTTTTTAAAGCAAGTTTGTAAAAGCGTGTGTGCGTGGCTGTGACGAGACGAGCTCCTCCAACAGATCTTTGCAGCTGAAGAGCGACTGGAGGCGGAGGTCCAAGGTCCCTGGGTCTCGCTTGAATGCTGACTATAAAAGCGATGATGATCATCGGCGTAATTCCGCCGCCGACCCGTGGGCTGGCGTTTTTTAGCATGGACGATGGCACCGCCGCTCTGACCCGTGAAGGGAGATTAGTACAATGGCTGGCTAATTTGCTGCACCAGTACCGCCTCTGCGGTGGTCCCTCCACACTTGGGGAGGAGGAGGAGGAGGAGGAGGAGGAGGAGGAGGAGGAGAGGGTCACGAGGAGCGGAGTCGGGCGGCAGCCCTCCTGGAGGATGAATGGGGCTTAATTAGGAAGCCCCAGGATTGCTGCTGCCCGGGCGCTCGTGCCGCGTTTTACTCGCGCGTCTACTCGGAGAAAAACAGGTCAGCAGTGTGTGGTTTCCAACCCCTTTTGCATTTTTTTTTTCACCCGTAAAGTTGATGAAGTGATTTTTAAGTGACTTAAAAAAAAAAAAACAGGCCTATGTCTGTAAGCCTCCTCATTAACGCCTACTGTAAAGAGAGTAGGGAACAAATAAGGGATGAAACTCTCTTTCTTACTCTGTCGTTTCTGTTGCTCAGGCACAAGCACACGCACACACACATGCACACACACACCCCAATATAGACACATTGTCAGAGAGGGAGAAAAGTCAGAGCTAGCTTGTTTGTTGTGGTGGCCGCAAGTGGCGTCTGGGAAACAGACAGTCTGGTCAGAGCGTACTAATCAAGTATCAGCCCAAATCAGAGTGGCGTGGTGCAGCCCAGTCTTCTCCCCCTGTCACTGTAATGGCCTCTCATTGGCCTTCTTTTTTCACCCGTTACTCTCATTTTCTTTGTCTTATTCTTGCTGTTTTTTTCCCCATTGTGCCGTGCCTTTTTCTGAACACACACACACACAAACCCTCCACCTCAAACACACGCGCGCACACACACACACCACCCAGCTCAATTTTCAGTTCCATTCAGCAATGCTTTATCTCTGTGGCTGTCAGAAAAACAATATTGACTTTCTTTGCCCATATCTCACTCACTCACTCACACACAGACTCTCTCCTTCTCTGCCTCTGCGTCTGTGCCTCCTCTCCTCCTCCTCCTCCTCTCATTTGAGTGGTAGTAGGGCTGCAGACTTTGCATCTGTTGTTTTCGCTCCCTGCACCCATTGAAGCTTGGTACAGGCAGGCCTATATTTAGTATTCATAGTCAGGATGACAGTGACGATATTCCTCTCTTGGTCTTTTGTAACTTGAAGACACCATCATTTTCATCCTCCATCTTCTGTTCTCTTTCTTTCTCTCTCTCTCTCTCTCTCTCTCTCTCTTTCTTTCTTTCTTTCTTTCTTTCTTTCTTTCTTTCTTTCTTTCTTTCTTTCTTTCTTTCTTTCTTTCTTTCTTTCTTTCATTCTCTCTCTCTTTCTTTCTTTCTCTCTCTTTGTCTTTCTTTCTCTGGCTGTCGCTCCCTTGTCTTTGCTGTTGTCTCTCTGTCAGACTTGCCTGCTGTAAGAGTCACAATCTCTGCTCCTCTGTCACAAGCACTTCTAACTTCTCTCTGCTTTCATTGGCCCACTCTCATTGGCTCACTTTCTTGTGCCCTGTTTCTGCCTCTCCTCTGTCTGTCTGTCTATCTGTCTGTGTCTGTGCCCCCCCCCCCCCCCCCCCCCACACACACACACACACACACACACACACACCACCACCACCACCACACACACACCACCACCACACACACCACCACCACCCCTCGTCCTGGGCAGCTAAATTGAGTCTGTACCCCTCTCAAGGCCGACTCCACTCTCTTAGTCCACTCTCTCTGAGACTGAATGCTCCAGTGTCACAATGCCCCTCGTCGTGTCTGCGCCCCTCCACAGCGAGCACACTTCACACAGAGAAAGCGAGAGGGGATGTGTGTTAGAACTTAGATGCGTGTCGAAAAAGTAGACGTGCTGTTGAGACTGGAGCGAGTCATATTCAAAATAATGCAAAAAATAAATCTGCAGATAAAACCAATTATCCTCATTAATTGCAACCGCAGCATGCCTGCTTGCCTGCTTTTTTTTTTTTTGCCTGCTTTTTTTAAACAGCTGGACAAATGATTTAGCTAATTGATCATAGCCTGCACACCAGCAATTGTTGAACATTTACCTGTACAAGACAGTAGCCCAGCCTAACAAGCATGTTGCATGTTGTAGGCCTACTGTAGAAATTTCACTTAAATTGCAACCGCAACATGCCTGCTTGCCGACGTTCAAACGACAACGAAAAAGATATCAAAGCAACAAGAGGGTTGAGTCTGAATGACAAGGAGTTCAGACTCATATTGCTCCTCATAACCATCTATAAAAAAAAGTGTTTTCTTTTCTTTTTGAGCATGTCCGAATCCCAGGACATAACGCACTGGACCTTATAATAGGCTCGAGTTATAATTCCAAAGGGGGCAGATAGGGGCCTACTGCACTTAAAACTTAAAAAGATTGAACGAAGCTTCCCGAAATTTGAAATTGCGATCAGTGACTGGCATCGGGTGAAGCTTTTCGAAGTTGAACAGGCTATTAAAAACTATTTGCGCACCTCAATGTCACAGGAGAGACTGAGTCAGGATATGGCGAGTCAGTGTCATTTATTTGTCCAATGTTAGCCTACAGACCAGTTTCATAGTGCACATCTTATCAACAGTTTGAATGTCGTGTGTGTTTCTGCTCATTGACAAATACCGTTCAGCACAATGATTCATGCCCAATTAATTTCCCCTGTTAAAGTGTTTGTCTTTGTTACACTATTTGGTTTCGTGATGTAGCCTATGATAAACACCATATGGCCAAATATGTGACTCAGCTAATGTTATAGGCTATACAATTTCCCCTCTTAAAGACAAGCTGGTGTAGCTTATTAGACTACTAAAATGCACCGACGGTAGCCTTGGCTATGTGTAAAGTAAGCTATCGCATGATTTCATGCACGTAAGTTCATGTATCTGTCAAGTTCGCACAGGGCCTCGCACCATCTGTCAAGTTCGCACAGGGCCTCGCACCCCCTTGCGACGGTCCTGCAGCTCCTCCTAAGACAGCGAGGAAAAAGTTAAAATACGCGATAAACCCGGGAAAAGTTGACAGGTTTGTTTCGGTCCCGGTGATTATTTGTGAAATTGTGCAAACGACAATTTCAAGGAAGGTGTCGTAGCATGCAAGCTCCCAAATTGACCCAGTAGCCTACAGAAGGCATCAATAAATTGTTGGGACTGGGGAGGGTTATGCGTTTTTTCTCAATCACTTTGGAGGGTCATAGAAACATTTCTGGCTGGCAAGGGAGGGTCACGTCTTTTTTGACTAACGCTCCCAAAACTCCTCCGGTAGCCCCTTAAATAAATAACGAACAGTCCCTAATTGATTATAGCCTGTAGGCCTACACCAGCAATTGTTGAACATTTACCTGTACAGGACATTGACACTAGCCCAGCCTAACAAGCAGATGTTGCAAAAGACATCAAAAGACGCAATTAATCAGAAATAAATAATGTAATCTGCATCGCTTTATTTAACAAACTGCAAGCAACAAGAGGGTTGAGTTCGCTGTGAGGCCAAACCCAAGAGCAGAGCCTATCTGTTAAGGCACTCGATAGGCTATATGGTAACGAGCTGTGTGCGCCTGGAAAGACAATAGAAGATGCTTTCTGAATAGCACAGCGAAGACGGCTCTGGTCATCCCATACCCTCCCCCCACTTCCTGTAGCCTACCATTATGCATACCTGTCAACATTTAGCTTTCCAAAAACGGGAGATTCTTTTTTCAGGGGTGGGGGGGAGGGTCAGTGTTTATACCGCATCTGTGTTTGCATATTTAATACGTTTCATACACGTGTTTCAACACTGCATTTCGGTCGTTGCTTTTACCTTACCATTATCTTGTATCCACCAGCTGCCTGCCTGCAGCCTACTTCCAAAACTCCAAAGCTGCTTGCTGTCAGATTTGGTTCCGAGGGAACAAGTTCAGTGTATCAACAACACTCAATAACAGTTTATGTGATGTGTTAATCAATTAAATTCCCAACAATTTTACAACAGCTAGTTCTGGAGTAGGCCATTCAACTAGCCCGCTTGCTTACAACGAGACTCAGGCTGCAGTTGGCACCCGCTTCCTTATTTGGGTTTTGGGTTGCCAGGTTTTAGCCTATGACAAAACGGTTGAAATTGAAACTAAGTGATCGTGTATGTGTAGGGTGTATTTCATACACAATCTGGCAACCTGAATGGATCAATGATTTTAAAATGAAGTTTTAAATTAGGCTACGGGAGTTTTCCGGGAGAAATAACAAAACGGGAGGGTGCTGGGACATGACCTTGAAATACGGGAGAAACCCGGGAAAAACGGGAGTGTTGACAGGTATGCCATTATGACTTGTTGCCGTTTTGGCAGGGATGCATTACTGCACGGGCCTACCGGGCCCAGGGGCCCAAGGGGTCAGGGGGCCCTAAAGCCCAAGCCTTTGCAGAGAATCATTGCCTCAATATCAACAAATCAGGATGTAGGCTATGAATCTGATTGAATTTAGTATTGGCCATCCCCAAAATGCACCAGAATACAGGAAATCACATCAAACCAAATAAAAAATTAATATACGACAATAAGTGGGGGGCCCTTAATACATCTGGGCCCAGGGGCCAAAAAGTTCATAATCCGCCCATGCGTTTTGGGACATTAAGCTTTTTCACGTTAAGCCCCCCTCCCCCACCCCCTTCTTTCACAAGCAGTGGGGGAGCGCGGGGCACAAAGTAACACTTTTTGGTAGACACAGGAGGGTTCTCCGCGCTTCTGTCGTTTGGCGACAATCCGGTGCAACCAGGCCAGGACAGATATTTTAGAGAGAAGGAGAGACACCGATGCAGCTCAGATGTCTTCTTAATTTTCTTTATTCTTTAGTAAAAGGTGCAGAACATTATTAAACTTTGACTAACGTTTCGATGTGTCGATATTTTTGACTAACGAACATTGAAACGTTAGTCAAAGTTTAATAATGTTCTGCACCTTTTACTAAAGAATAAAGAAAATTAAGAAGACATCTGAGCTGCACCGGCGTCTCTCCTTCTCTCTAACACTTTTAGCTTTGGCTAAATATTTCTAAAATCATTTGAGTTTCACTAGTCACATGTTTTAACAAGGAACACTTGTTATTGAACTAATAACAGACGTGTGTCGAAAATGGACTTTATTTTCCATACGGAGAAATAACATATGCAGAGTCTAACCAAGGTCAATCTAGCCAAAAAAGCAAAACATCACAAAACTAACTAAACTAACACGCGCATATTTTTGTATTGCAATCATTGTAGCCTACAGTTGTAACAGCGTGTAACAGTCGTTTTACTCCCCGTATGCGCTCATTATAAAGAACGTTAACGCGTCCCAAAAACAGCTATCCACTAATTACCAAACGTCAAGAATTGCCAGGAGCAACACCTTGCAAAATTGATAACAATAGGCCTAGCGCCTTTATATGGCTCTGCTCCTGCCTAGATTCGAACTCAGAACTGCCTGAAAGTTGCAGACCTGTTCTGGAAATACGCGCATTAACCCACTCGACCGTCAGACAACCGACCGAATTCGTTTTCCTTTGTCATATGAATGCTGTCATTTTGTTAACATTACTGTTAAGGAGATGCTGTAGGCAAAGGCTATAGGCCTATTTAACCTCGTTAGTGTAGTAAAACAAATCAGAACTATTCACGAGGTTTCTGGGCAGCATATTTATGTTCTGTTAGCAAGCGAACTTCTCATGACTGCCGACAAAGTAGCCTACTGCCAGCTGACGAAGCTCTCATTTTAAAACATTACTGAGAGACAGGCACTGTACAATCAAGACATCGTGCCACTGAATCCAAAACTATGTTTAACATTATGTACAAAGCTTATAGGCTACAGTGGACTAGCATGTTGCAGGGGCTGCTAAAAACACAGAGAAACACACTGAAAACTCGGGCCAATCACAGCCCTTGCTGTCGAATGCTCCGTCCGGTTCGACCGTGGAACGCCACAGCGGACTATGCTGCCCCCAAGCGGCTGCAGTTGTACTTACATTTCACCCAGCTGCGTGAAATCACCTTGATGGTGAATGAAGTGTCAATTCTTAACTGGGACCCACTATAAGTAGGCTTTAATGCCACACTGCATTCTTAATGCCTTCACTGTGTGCAACCACCTTGTTTGAGTGATTTTTGAAGAAGAGTTATGTGCCAACCAGGGATCTCGTGTGTGTGTGTGTGTGTGAGGGAGGGAGAGAAAGAGATGTCTTTCAGTTCTTTTTCAGTTCAATTCCATTTTTGTTGGTCTGTGACGCGAGTGTCTTCTGTTTGTGTGTGACATGTCTTTATTCTTATTTATCTGTTTATGTGTATATCGGGTGTAACTCTGAGTGTGTCTGATCCCTTCTCTGTGTGTGTGTGTGTGTGTGTGTGTGTTATAGCCAAGCAGAAGCTGGAGGCGCGTCTGGCAGCGGCGGCGCGGGAGAAGCTGGCTCAGGCCTCCAAGGAGTCCAAAGAGAAGCAGCTGCAGGCGGAGCGCAAGAGGAAAGCTGCCCTCTTCCTGCAGACGCTCCGCGGCCCAGACACAGACGCCAAACGGCCCGAGGAGACACCCGCACCCCCAGAGGTGTGTTCCCGTCTGTCTGTCTGACTAGTGTGTGTGTGTTCCTGT
>NC_055969.1:5906676-5909176 GCF_018492685.1 Alosa sapidissima | reverse complement strand
AGTCAGAAGCCCGCAGCCCCCCGCTGATGTGTCGGCTAAGCGTTGGTCATCTTCAGAGGCGTTGCTCCCGCAATAAAAATAGACACCGGCCTTTATATCCCCCCGCTCATCTGTCGGCAAATAGAATGCTATTTACTTCACACACTGTGCTGGCTTGGTGCAGGCGCTACAGCCTGTGATCTTCCTCCAATCGATTTAATACCTGTGGACGGGACATTTACTGGCCGTTTTATAGCACTGGGGTACAGACCGTAAACCTCGCATTGCTTGCAAGTGAAGCATGCTGGGAATGGACCTATATGCCTCTTTTTGAGGACATCGGCATGGATGACTCCATGGATGCACTCCAGCTGCCCTGCCTCCTCTAATGCATTTCTTTCTCACTCTTTGTTTTCCCTTTTTCTTTCTCCCTGTTTCTCCTTCATTCTCCCTCTCTTGCCACCTTATGTGCCCTTAGCCCTTGTTTCTTTGTGTTTTCCTCCCCCTCTTACCACCCTTTTAAGGTTCCGTTGAATTGTCCTTGTGAATTTAATGTCAAATCAGAAACGGAGGCGAGAACAGTGTCCTCCGTCCCCAAGAGCGAGAGTGGGGAAAAAGCATGAAAGACAAGAACACTTGCAAGTAAAAGGCCAGCATTCACTCTCGAGGTCCAACGTCCTTCAAGAGGAAAATGCATCCATGACCGGCAGGGGAAGCCTTTTAAGTGGAAATAAACCCCCCCGCGCTCGGGAGCCTTTGATCTCTCCGGCTCGCCACGGCGCAGGTTAAACGCCGCCTGGCAGATCCCCTCGCGCGGCAGCCAGGAGTGGCGTGTGGCCGGGGAGATGGATCGTCATCTGGCAGCGGCTGGTGGCACCACGCTGCAGGCCTGTCACCGCCATTTCACCGCGACCGGTTCCGAGGAGTGACTTGCGCCGCAGAGATACGGGGTGGGATGCTGGGATGCCGGAACATTGTTGTCTTGGAGATGTGGTTGGTGTGTGTGTGTGTGTTGTGTGGTGTGGGGGGGGGGGGGGGGGGTACTTATGCTGCCTCTAGTACCCATCAGCACCTTTTGGAGGTGGATTAGCCCTGTGTTGCCGCTGAAACTGGAGGATGAGGGGCATATTTTTTTTGACCGTATCTGAAAAGAATTGTCTGAAATTATCAATTAGCGCTTCATTTGAGCTCCTTTAGTTTGGTTGGCCTTTTGTTCGGCGTGTCCTTGACACAGTAATGTGATTTTTCAGGGTGCCGCGTGCTGAATAGGACTTCTGTGATACATGGCCATTAGAGGAGAGCGCTTCTCCAAGGCTAGTCTGGGAAATCCTCCATTGTCCAAGGCTGAATGGGGCTTCTGCAGCAGAGGGGTGCTCTCTGCACTGTCATCTCCTTTATTGTAGCTCTTTGGTGCTTGCTGCCCTCTGTTAGGTACAGTGTGTGTGTCTGTGTTTGATCAAGCAGCCTTGGGTTGTTCTTTTGTGGCCCTATTTGAGAGGGACAATCGGCAGTCATCATGGTGTGATGTGTATTGTACGGGCAAAAAGAAATGGGGCCACTTCCGTTTCCATTCTTTATTATAATTTTTGCAGTTGATGTGTTTGTTGTGGTTTTGTTTTTTAGGTTTTATTTTCCAACAGTGAGTTTTTGTATGTAGGTAACACCCCCAGGATGGGATGAGTAAATCGTCATCTGGCATGTCCCATGAGTGACTGTGAAATTACGTTGTGAACGAAAACAAACGAAAACTAGGCAAGGTAGAAAAAAAAATAGTTCATGAGTCATGAGGACAAGAAGCACTGTCCTCGGGGAGCTAAGTTGGCGTGCATACAGGAAACCTCTGTCTATAAAGTTGTCCCAGGAACTCCCCTGAACTGAGAGGGAAGAGCACAGAAACAACAACCCGAAGCCCCTGTGAGTCCATCAGCCTGATTTGCCAGCCAGAGAAGCACAGAGGACGTCCTGGAGTTTAAAGGGGTCGAGAGAGAGAGAGGAGAGTGACACCAGGCAGGCACAGAAGCCATGAGGTTGCTTAACTACTTGGAAGTTTTGTTGAGGTCAGAGAAGTCAGCCTCTGCTCTCTACTCTGCCACTGTCCTCTCATCAATGTCCTGCCACCTTGTATCTATCCTTTCAGGCCTTCCACTAGAGCACAGAGCTACAGGAAGCTACAAGTCTGAGTGTTCTCTGTGGATAGTTTTCATGGTTTCCTCGTTTTTTCAGTGGTATGGTATCCACTTCTGTCCCAGTGCTCAGACAAGTCACAAAGCATTGTTCTACTACCTCAAGAGGTTTTGTTTTCTGGCTGGCCATGTTTCAACTCAATATTTCATGTTTATAGTGCCCCTTTACAAGGCTAATGGTGCAAGGCACTTTCATAAAACTGTTGCCTAAATCCTCAGGAGCTAGCATATGGCAACAATTAGCCCCTTTCCACTGTCAGATCAAATCATTCAGAAGTAGGTGAGTTGAGTGGCTAACTGGCATTTCTTCAGTCTAGTTTGTCGGAGACAGAAATTCC